>NC_056728.1:1440934366-1440944366 GCF_019279795.1 Protopterus annectens | reverse complement strand
ACTACAGCAGTACGCAGTTATAGGAAGCGTTATGGAGAATACTGGGCTACAACATTCCCAGAGATGTATTTCTAGGCAAATTACATCAGCAGCCTTACCAAAGTAGAGTATTTGAGTTGTAGGGAGTGTGACTACCCAGAAAGCATTGATCTCGACACAGACACACACACAGACACGTACAGTTGCTATGTCTGGGATGAGAAATCCTACCTAACTAGTCTATCACACTACAGCAGTAAGCAATTATGGGCTGCACCAGAGAGATTATTGGGCTACAACTCTCCCAAAGGTATATTTCACAGTGGATGACCTCAGCAGGCTTGTCATAGTAGGGCTATGGGGAGGGAAGCGTGTGCATGGGCCATAACCCATTCATCTAGAGGTTGACACACCACATGCGGGCACACACAGGGTCATATTTCACAGGTACATGTATACAGCTGCTAGACGACTACTTCCTTGTACAGTCATGTTGCACAGCTAGCACTTGCACCACATAGTCTGTAATGCTGACAGGTACTAGTGGCTAGTATCTACAGTGAGTGACATGTGAAACTCATATGGTTGTGGCCCTTTGGCTGTGTGCTGGGTGGGAAAAGCCTGGATGGCTCCTTGTCACAGTCACCCTCTTCCACACATCTATGTATGTCTACCTTTGGCTTATAATAGTCTGTTGTCCTTAGATATATGTCCGTATTCCTATCCATCCACTGTGTGTGCAAAGCATGTGTGGTGCATACTGAGGAGTGTCTGCACTAACATCTGTGACTGCCAGATATGTCTGGTCCACTGGTGCTTGCAGACATGGCCTTCATGTGTTTAAGTGTGTGAGCATGCCCAGTATGAACTTTCAGTATGTTGTTGACTGACATTGCCTTCATTTCTCTAAGTGTGTGGGCATGCCCAGTATGCCTGTCTGTATTGAATGTGTGGATCGAGTCCAGATAGTTTGTACTGCAGTGCCAACCATTGTGTTGTACACCTATATGTAGCATACTGTTTCTGCAGGGTATCCATCAATCATTTGGCATTGACTGTTACTACATTTCTACATAGGATGGGGGGACCTGACTATTTCTACATTTCTACACAGGATTGGGGGGGCACACATTACTGTTACTACATTTCTACGTAGGATGGGGTGGGGCACACCTGACTATTTCTATGTTTCTATACAGGATTGGGGGGCACACCTGACTGTTACTACATTTCTATGTAGGATGTGGGGGGCACACCTGACTATTTCTACATTTATATACATGATTGGGGGGCACACCTGTTACTACATTTCTACGTAGCAGTACACCTGACACTTGTACACATTTGCTATGACTGCACTGGTATGTCTGGTACTCCATTTCATTCTGTATTCTTACCTATCACACTGACTAGAGGCATACCAGTGTACTACAGATCTTAGCTTTGATTTACTTACATATTAGTTTCTATCTTCCTACCCTTCAGAACTAATGTCCCACTGCCTGACCTGCTGTAGTCTGTCTGTGTAGGCCTGGGGGGGGGGGGGTATCCATAGATATCATTCAGAGGCCATAGCATGGCCTTTGTTTGTGTTGGCTTACACCTGTCCTGCTGGCTGTGACTGTTGTTGGGTATGATAACTCTCCTGACTGGTATGTGTGAGTCACTTACCTTGTGGGTGTCCCAGTATTGATGGTGGTGCTGCAGGGCTGCCTATGTCATATGCACATAGTACACTCCCTACACATGGTTGAGCACAGGTAGTGTAATGTTTGGCATCCCTTTTACTGTATGTGAGAGTCAGAGAGAGGTGTTATTCCCTGGGTCCCTCCTGTGTCAGTGTATGTGCTATGCGTTGCCTCTTTGCCAAGGCCAGGACATACTGGGCTCACTTCCTTCTGCCTACTGTGACAGGCTCAAGTTGTTCCTCCTCTGAATCACTCCATGCCTGTGCAGGCCTTTGCAATGGTGGCGGGCTATGTGGTCCTGCCCCATGCTGTTCCTGCTGCAACTGTTTCCGCAGGATCATATTGTGTAGTATGGCAGATACAAGGACAATTTGGATACATGTAGCTGGGGAGTACTGAAAGGCTCCACCAGATGTGTCCAAGCACCGGAACTGTGACCTGAGCATCCCAACATATGCTCTACTATAATTCTGGTCTGTGCGTGTTCCTCATTATGGAGTTCTTGTTCGGGTGTGTGTGCGTATCTGATGGGTGTCATCAGCCATGGCTCCAGTGCATATCCAGCATCCCCCACTAGATGACCGTCAGGGATGTCCCCATTGGCAAATCTCTGGTACAGCTGCGTCAGATGCCAGATGTGGAAATTGTGATAGCTTCCAGGGCAGCCAGCACACACATTCATTATTATGCCCTGGGCCTCGCACATGACCTGGCAGCTGATGGAGGGGAAGCCCTTGCGGTTGATGTAGACCCTACCCCACTCACCGGGTGGTGCTTTGATGTATATGTGCGTGCAGTCTATAGCACCCACTACCTCAGGGTATTCTGCTATTTGGATGAACAGTTGCATATTGCTGGCCAACGCCTCACGGGTGTTGGGGAAATATACGTGCTCACCGACATGTGCTGACATGGCATCCAGGAACTGGTGGAGTACCCTGGATGCTGATGCCTGTGAGATTCCCATCATATCCCCAGTTGGCCTTTGCAAGGTATCTGTAGCTAGTATTCTTAGGCCTACACATACCTTGGTGTCCAGTGGGATGGGTTTCCCCTCTGTTAGTTCTGTGTGTGAGGCGTGGCCATCACAGCTCAACAATTTGCTGTAGGAGGTCCCTGTCCACCCTATAGTGCTCCACTATCTCCAGCTCATGTAGCCCCTGGTAGGTTTCCCTGGGTCTGTACACTCTTCTCCATCTCCTTACTGTGGGTTGGTCAACAGCCTTCACATCGTCACCACCCTCAGCCTCCACAAGTTGTTGTATGATAGCTATTGCAGCCCCTATCATTTTGCTGTTGTGAGTGTTAAAAGTTCCCCGTTTGTTTACACTGGTGGTGTAGAGTGGGGGAAAAAACAGAGGGGAAGGTGTTTGCATAGTTTATAGTAGTGTTCTGGGTTGGGCTTGTCTGCTGCCTGTGTAATTGGCTGATTCTGATATATTTCACCTGACAGCTATGCTGGTTCTCCTTGATTACCTTCCTACTGCTGTTTTCCTTTCCCATTGCCTTCCTGTTTAAGTCTGGGGGTGCAGCACGCAAACAGAGTGCTCAAATGTGTACAGTGCTGCTATTTCCTGGTTTAACTTTTTTTTTCTTCCTTTAAAACATGATGCACAGCACACACACCCACTTAGGCAATGTACAGAGCACTAGGCAGATTCAGACACACCTCCTAACTTAGCTGTGCTAAGCTAAGTGCAAACCCAAGCCCATAGGGCTCCAGTCCACTTACAGTATGCCTGACACACACCCCCATGATGTCAGCTAACTCCTAGGCTTCCACCAAGCTATTCCTACTCTTACACTTTAGGGACCTGACTAGCATGCTGGGGCAAACTGGGATCAATTATCATTCCCCTGATTTGCATAGGATTGCCTGCTAATGCATAGTTACATGTCTCACACTGAGCCTCCCCCTTAGCAACCAGTACTCACTGGCCATTTTGTATTTTGCCTGCCATTGACTTGCATGGAAGAATAGTGATTTTAGTTAGAATACTTAATTTAGGTTTATTTTGTTATTTTCTCCCTGATCCTGTTTGTGCGCTGCTGCCCTACGCTTAAACAGCCGAGATCGACTAAAAAAAAATAAAAGTTTTTTTTTTTTTGGCTGTTTGCAATGCCAATGGCCTTATTCTCGGCCATTGACATGCTTCCTAACTGATATGCAGCCTTTATTTGGAGCTGTCACAGCTTTGTTTTGGATTTTTCAGAAATGTACTCGGTTACTAACCGAGTACATTTCTACAGATTGCACTAGTCCTGCACGGCCGGTTGCAAGCTTCCTGGATCACAAATTCACCTCATTTGCATGGATTTCTCCTGCAAATGGGATGATTTGCATACAGGGGCTTAGTCCGTGCAGGACTAGTGCAGGAGCACTCACGCATGCCCCTGCAGGCTGTTCCTGGATCACACAGCAGACATATTGCCTGCTAGAGCTCCTACACTGATCCTGCATGCCGTGCAAGGCATAGAGAATCTGAGGGAATGTCTCTAACATAACCCCTGTAGGGGACTACCATACTGTGCCTGTAAGATGCGTTCTCTTCTCTAGGCCCCTTGAGAAGTCCTATCATGGCATGTCCTGACAGGGGCTTGAATCTGGTTCCCCATCCTTCTAACATTTCTTCACTACTTCTAAAAAGACTGGTGATTGATGCCCAGGGTGTGTTGCTGATGGAGTGCTTAGTATATATGTGTTTGCAATGCTTTTTTTGAAAGTTGTACTGCTTTCTTACAGGTTTTTGTATTGTATATATCTTTGATGCATGAGGCCAATTAGTTGATAGAAAACACATCTATAGATATAAGTCAGTGGTGTCACATAGTCATGTCACTGCTGTAAAACTCGTCAACCTTTTACTAAGTTACATTACCAAGTAACAGTATGAAAGGATCTGCAAATCATTTGTGTTCTTAGCCATTTATTTTCCTATTCCAGGTTCAACACTTACCTTGATAGTCCAGCAGTTACATGTGTGTTATTTCAGGGCTGACTCTGTGTGATGCTAGCAGTACACAGCCATTACATGGGTCAGTAAAGGTTGTGAGAATGCCTGTCATCAATTTTATTGCATGTATGTGCATAACATAAAAGTTGTACCCCCTTTAGGTGGTAAACATATGTGCCATCAGTTGTCTCTTGGCCAGGGCATGGGCATATTGTGCATGTCTATGTCTACCTACACTCACAGCGGCTGGTGGTTTCCACTCTGACTCCTCACCTATTTGCAGCTGTGGTGACCTTGCCAGTGGTGGTGGGATATGTGCCTCTTCCCCCTTGGTAGATCCTGTTGAAGCTGTTTTCTCAGGATAATATTATGAAGGATAGCACAGACAGTTAAAATGTCCGCATAAGTAAACATATTGTACTGCAGGGCTCTCCCTGATTTATCTGTGCACTGGAACCATGACTTCAGCAGCCCAATCAAAGCTCTATTATATTGCTTGTTTGGGTATGTGCCTCATTACAACATTTTTTGTTGGTTATGTCTGCATTTCTGATGGGCATCATCAGCTATGGTTTTAGTGCATACCCCACATCACCCAGTAAACAATCTTCTAGTATATCCCTCCAGAAAACCCCTGATAGAGTTGAGAGTTGTGCCAGATATGGGAGTCATGGTAACTGCCAGAGTTGCCAGCACACACATTGGAGATGATTCCTTTAGCGTTATATATGACCTGAAAGTTAATGGAGTGGAAGCCCTTGCTGTTTATGTATACCTTTCCCTGTTCCCTGGGTGGTACTTTGATTTCAACATGCATGCTGGCAATGTCACCCAAGATTTCAGGTAAGTGTGCTACAGGGCAGAAATCCTGCATAGTTGTAGCTCTGTCCTCAGGTGTATGGGGAAATTGTATGTAGTCACTAGCATGTTGTTGCATAGCATTTAGGAACCGATAGAGGATCCTGGGTGCTCATGACTATGACACCCTCCCCCCACCCCGGCAGTTCCCCTGTTGGTCTCTGAAAGGTTCCTATAGGTAATATTTTACATGCTACACATATGTTAGTTTCCACAGGAATTGGTTCCCCTCGGTTTGCCCTTGCTCTCAGTTGAGGACAACAGAGGTTGCAGATTTCCTGTAGAGTGCCTCTATCCACCCTGTAGTGCTCTACAGTTTCGACCTCATACAAATCATGAAGAGTTAAATGTGGTCTAAACATTCTTATCCTTCTTGACTGAGGTCAATTAGCAGCAGCATAGACTTGGGTCTGTTGCACATACACACGCAGAAGAGCATCAGCAGCCCTTAACATTCTTTCTGTGCAGAGTAGTTTCTGTGACTGCATTCCAGTAGGTGTTGGAATTTGAGGCCAAAACCTGCACTGAGTGTACACGATTGCTTTATAGCTTGTTGAATAGCTCCTCCATCTTGGATTGGTTGATTAGCATAGAGTTCAGCTGCTTATGTTGTAATTAGCATGCCACTATGTTTACCATGTTTGTGCAGCTCTACACAGTGTGTAGAGCTGCTTAATGTGCGCAAACCGCTGCAATTTGCACATAGTGTTATTGCACATACATGCCATTTGCATAGCTTTGCACCATATTATAGCAATGTCAGTATCTGCACATGACATTTATAATACTTAAAATGTTTATAATATTCTGAACATGTACAATATACATGTATAGTCCATAACACCTTCTCAAGCTAGCAAAATACAAAACTTAATCTAATTCATCACCCCCCACACTTTTTTCACAACCCAAATCTCATTCTTTCCAAGATGTCAAGAACAGTCCATCTTTTATTAAACAAAACTTGTCTTCATCTTACATTCCAGATTTCCCATACCACCTAAACTATTCCTTTATCAATTCTTTCCCTCATACCAACATATTATTTCCATATTATCCATACAAAATTATATTCATGTTCACATGCTCTGCTTCTTTATGTTTATAAGAATTTTTTCATTACATACTCAGTCCTAGACCAAAAATGTTCTGTCATTTCTATTTGATTACAATATATACACAGCCTTTCACACATTCTCTTATATAACATTCTCCCCTTTACATGTAATTTGTTAACTGATTGTCTCAATAAAAAATCCTGTCACATCTTGACACATCAAAATCTTGATATTCTTTTCCTTGTAGCCTCAACTACCTCATTTTCCACCCTTTCCAAAGATTAATGTAGTAAAAAATTGACACCAACTTATGATAATATCATTTCTTATTTTATTTTCATTTTCAGTATTTTTATTTCCTGGAATTCTCTAAGTTTTTCATCCATACTGTACTGGAAAAGTTGAGTGAAAAGGGGTTCAGTGAGGTTCCATGGCTTTTATTGTTTGGACCAATCATTTTGTGCTATGCTGTCTGATTGTATTTTTCTCTGCCTAAACTGGCTAGCTAGATGTCTGCATGTGGCATTTATACCATGTAATAATGCCATCTTAATGAAATGAAAATGAATTCAAGCTTGAGAACTACACAATGAACCCTTTTTTAAAAATGTTTTCTGGAATGAATAATATACTCCAGCTCTTCATTTGTTAATAACAATATTCATTTAGGTTCATAGATTAGTACTAGGCTAACTATCATTGTGGGCCATTTTAAGCCTAGCCAATTACCTCATGTGAGAATCAAATCCTGCACCTTGTGTTTGCAAGGTAAACACCTTAACCATTATGCCATCCTCCCTCCCTTTTATGCCATCCTCCCACCCTGACAGGGGTGACAGGAGATGAAGTGCCATACAAGGCACAAGCATTTATCTCTACTATCAAAGGTGGAATAGAGGCATCCATAAATATGAGCATTCGGATTTCCTTTTACAATGAGGAAAGGAGAGAGGTGGCACAGATATTAAAATGAGGCAGAAGTAGATACATGAGAAGACCCGATTCATAATCACATTACTTGTCATTCCAAAGTAAGATATTTGAAGTTATCTAGCATAGGTGTGAGCCTTTAATTATAGCATGATGACTGATGGAGACTGGATGGGACTACTGAGGCAAGAGCATGATGTTGTAGTGAAACCTCTTCTGTTGAGTTGCATTTAATATACAGAGAATATGAGAGGGTACTACAGGCATTGCCTGAGTATCATTTTTCCACATCAGCCTCACCAAACATTCTGATTAGTAGAGCCATCTGAGAATCAGAGCAGAAACTTCTGCTATGGCACTAGAAATTGTCAATAGTATCTCACAGATAATATGTTTGCAGTTTCTGCAAAATGTGCTATAATGGGTCTGTATCATTTCTGAAGTATTTGCTTAACATTGTGCTATGTTACTTTCTAGTGTTCTTAGTCAAGATTCCTAGCACCCCAATCACCATGCAGCACACTGTTTGTAGTGCTGCCAAAGCAAGGGTGGGTTAAGGGTAGTGTTAACTCCCCCTTACAGTTAGCAAATTATAACATACTGTTGTACCGAGCATGTACTTAAATAATGTCACCAAAATAATATGTATACAAGCTCACTGAACTCAGCACCCATTATATTACATTTCCTAAGTACAATCTGAACCTATCCCTCACTGAGATCAGTTGTTAGTCCAAAATGCATATATATTGCATGCAAGATGTTAAATAATTATTTATATCTTTAAAGGATTGGTGGTATTCACCATATTGATCCATAATGTACATCACAGTCAATACCTAGTAAATGTTTTGGCTGCCATGTTTTCATGTTAATATTTCTATGCTATTTTTCAGTCTCAAAAGCCAGTGAGGTTTGTGGTCATATAATGCATTGATAAAATCATGATTTTAAATGAAATTATACAATAATAATACTTTTGTATTGAGATAGGGTTTCAATTTGAGTATATTTGTACCTGTATAGCATAGCATAACCATATACAGTTAATAATTTTAATGCACCACTGTCCTTTTGTTTTTATGTACACAATTATAATTGTTTTACAGTCCACATTAAAAATCCTGCACTGACAACTAGAAATGTCTAATGTAAAGTGTAAACAATCGTACCCCTTAACCATGTATCATCAAATACAACTATCATTCTGAATTTATGGTTTAATATTTCATTTTGTAATTATAGCCTTGTACCTTTCAGTTCAAAATTGTTGTTTCTTGGCTTACAGCACAGCAAAATATTAATACCAGGTATTTTAGAGCAATAAGGCTAATAACAGCAAATACTTACAATTCTATGTTTGTGTCTGGAAATAAAGTTTCATAACACAAATTCTACTTTTCTTGCTAGTTTGACATGCATCTGACCATCTAGTCCTCCTTAATGAAAGAAAAGTTTTATTTGTCCAAGTGCTTGCCAGCCATTGAGAAAAGTGTATTCCAGATGAATATAGAATAAGCATACTAGTGCCAGTGTACAAGAACAAAGGGGTGTGTGATGCAGAAGCACTGAACCCCTGTCACACTGAATGAAAGTTCTGGAGAGGGTGCTTGATAAATATATGTGCAGCGTAATGGAAAGCAAGATGGGAGATGAGGCAGTTCAGATTCAGATCAAGATGCAGCACTAATAACCCCATGTTTGCAGTGAGTAGGATTGCTGAAAAGAAGCTATAAATAAAGAAAGAGCCCAACTGAGGATTCCTACTTTTGGAGAATGCATATGATGAGGACTCACAAAGCTGATTTGGGTAGTCTTTAAATGTCTCAAAGTTCCACAAACAGGCTATGTACAAGGACCCAATAACTCAAGTACAAACAATGTTCAGTCTTACAGAGGGGTTTCCAGTTGGAGTGGTTCTCCATCAGGGTTCAGCTCTGAGCCCAGTGCTGTTCATACTGGTGATGGACCATATTAGCAAATATGTGAGAGGGGACAGATAAACAAAGTTGTTGTATGAAGACAATGTGGTATTACAGGCAGACTTTGAGCAAGAACTTCTGCAAAGAATGGGAAATGGAATGTAAAGCTAAAAGTGCACGGGATGAAACTGAATATATATAAGACAGTTGTAATGACAGCAAATGGTGAATAAAAAAAAAGCTGAGAATTGAGATAGAAAGAAAGATAGTTCAACAGATTAACACCTTAAAGTATCTGGAATGGGTAGATGAAAAGAAAGGAAGTTTGAATGAGGAGGTCAGAGCTAGAATCAGAAGACCTGCAGGCAACTGGCACAGAGTGTCAGGGGAAGAGTATGACAGAAGATTGCCAAAGAAGCTGAAAAGTAAGGTGTACAAAACAGTTGTGCAACCAGTACTACAATATGGTAAAGACACTGGGGCAGTAAAGGCAGAGCAGTTGAGAAAGCTAGAGGTGATGGAGATGAAGTGCCTGAGACAGGTGGTAAGATACACAATGTAGAACAGATGAAGAAATGAGGACATCAGAGATGAAGTCCTAGTAGCTTGAA